>NC_040020.1:18619962-18622740 GCF_000972845.2 Larimichthys crocea | reverse complement strand
ATTATTAAAATTGCTATATACATTTCTGTTGATTGACTAACTCTGTTATATAATACTAACCCTATAAAACAGCCTAACTATCACATGTACAGCAGCTTTTTGTTCTGAGGATGTGCAGAAGAAGAAGTTTGCCAAGTAGAAACAAAAGGACATGAGGTAAGAAAAGAAAACACAGTGACAACAGCTGCCACGCGTGCTCGGACCTGACTCATGCAGTATAGAATCAATGGGATTATAAGAAGACGAGCCTCGGCTCACCGTGAACAGTTCAACCTGACCTCGGCTATGAAGACACTAAAAGGAGTGTTTTTATTTATTTGAGACAAAACTAAAAGACAATTCCAGCCAGAGAAAGAGAGGCAGGACCCCAGAATACAGAGCAGACAGATGAGGTGGAGACTTATTGATCACAGCCTTAGATCTCATTTAGGCATTACAGGAGAAGAGAAAGTCTGCAGGCTATCAACACAGAAAGTGTGAAGGTGGAAACTCATGTCGGATGTACATCTTTAATATTTCTTATTCTTTTGCACCGTTTGTTCAGATTGAAATGACATAACATAATACCATAACATATTCAGAACATAATTATTATTATCGATAAAAAGAGTAAATAATCAAAATTGAAACTGTCATTTTATATAATCAAACACACAAACCAATTATGGAACATGTTTTTATATTATATATGTTACGTTATGTAATGTTTTTATTATCATCTGGTCACTGCACACTGTCACTGTGAAACCAGTAATCACCCAAAAAATGCAATGTCATACCTCATCTGTGGAAGGCCCTTCACTATTCAAAGATTACTTATAATTATGTTATGATCTACACAGACATTTTGATTTCATTCAACAAAAACACACATTCATGAACATTATCACTAGTCTTCTGGTTTTAATAAAAATGAAAATGAAATGAGACATACAAATAAAAAAAGAAATGTTTCACATTCATCTTGTGCACAATAAAATATGCTTTCATTTGTATTTATTCATTTTATACAATATACTGATGAGGTCAGACTCAAATTGTCAGATATAGCTAAAATATGAATATGCCCAGAAAAATGAGACCTGCTTTAAATTGTTAGTAATTATACTTGCTGCTTGTTAGCGTTGTATACTCATAATGACTGATGCTTAATGAATGCAGGGCTGTAGGCTTTTTTTGTAATTACATCACATGGAACATTTTTCTGTACAAAATTACAACTCCCTCCAAAACAAAAAGAATATGCTTCAGGATGGAGGTTCTGTTCCTATATGTGAAGAAAAAAAAATCTGCTTCTTAATATTTGAAAATGTGAAAATGGGGAAAGAATTTCATGCATGGATATGGACTACAAATTCAGAATACTTTTTTTTTCCATTAAATTTAATAAGTCATCAAGAGTAACTCTTTCTGGAAACGAGCTGAAATCACATTCAAATAACACGTGTGATAATCCTTTAAAATATAAATGAAAAGAAGACAAATAAATTATCTGCAAAATCTCAGTATGTGCCTCTTCATCTTTAATCAGCAAATGAAAAGGGAAATTATAAAAGCTTTCCGTAATTAATGGCACAACAAGAGATAACGAGTGCTGCCGTTCAATTAAAAGTTATATTAATTTTAAATGAGCTCCAATTAGGCCAGCAGTGAAAACGAAGGCGATAAGATGATTGAGTAATTATGATTTTTTCATTTCTCAAATATTGACGCTGTGTTAATTGGAGCAGGAGAACAATGGATGCACTCTGTGGTGAAGCACTTTTTCTATTTAATATGCCATTTTTCACTCTTTTCTCCATTTCTTTCACAAGACTTAGGTCACTTTCATCAGGAATAATTTATCTTTAACTTCTCTTTCCACTGACCTGTGACTATCAATACTACAATACTAGAGACATTCAAAATCCACAAATCTGTAAAGAAATACCAAAACCGTTTTGGATAAAACATATTAGGATTCACATGGACATTTAAAATATAGAAAATAGATATTTGGACATTAAGATCTGAGTGTGAATACAAGATTAACAAAAAGAGAGAAAGAGATGGCTACATGGCTACAACCAGAAAAGACAGACGAAGGCAGGGCAAGCATGTGTGCGTGTGTGTGGGTGTGTGGGTGTGTGTGTGTGTGTGTGTGTGTGTGTTGCACCTTGTCTGTTATAATCATCCTGCTCACGGTGAACCATGTCCTTGTGTCCCTTAGTCGTCCCGTACAGTAACCTGTCAACAGAACAAAAGTCATCAGCTGTGTGAAGGACTATCCAGAATAAATCCAGTCAACTCACTGTTTAACCTTTTCTGGGACCAAAGCAGTTTAAAGTGCAATCAGGGATCAAACAGGACAGAGCGTGGAGCAAGGGGGACTTCTGATGACTAAATGCTGAAGAGTCAAAAGCTTAACATGTAAGAATAGGAAGAGTAATTAACAGGACAACAGAAAATGAACTGGGACATTAAGTCCAGCTGTGTTTAGAAAAGTTAACAGAATGCAAATTGTTCACTTTCTTCTCTTTCATATAATAACCGGTCACGTTTACTGTCTGTGCCATCTGCTTTTATATCATTTGCCTGCAAGCCAACTTGAGGAACGCACCACAAAAACACATGGTGTAGTCAGAGCATGCACACAGAAAACCACAGTGTCAGAAGCAACACATGTGAAGAGACATTTCAGGGCTGCAGTCTCATGGTATAGGTTGAAATGAACATTATATTCAAATGAATAATTGATTAGTATTACATTTTTATTATTTTTTTCTCTAGTAAAATCAA
>NC_040020.1:18604962-18617462 GCF_000972845.2 Larimichthys crocea | reverse complement strand
ATGTTCCATGTGATGTAATTACAAAAAAAGCCTACAGCCCTGCATTCATTAAGCATCAGTCATTATGAGTATACAACGCTAACAAGCAGCAAGTATAATTACTAACAATTTAAAGCAGGTCTCATTTTTCTGGGCATATTCATATTTTAGCTATATCTGACAATTTGAGTCTGACCTCATCAGTATATTGTATAAAATGAATAAATACAAATGAAAGCATATTTTATTGTGCACAAGATGAATGTGAAACATTTCTTTTTTTATTTGTATGTCTCATTTCATTTTCATTTTTATTAAAACCAGAAGACTAGTGATAATGTTCATGAATGTGTGTTTTTGTTGAATGAAATCAAAATGTCTGTGTAGATCATAACATAATTATAAGTAATCTTTGAATAGTGAAGGGCCTTCCACAGATGAGGTATGACATTGCATTTTTTGGGTGATTACTGGTTTCACAGTGACAGTGTGCAGTGACCAGATGATAATAAAAACATTACATAACGTAACATATATAATATAAAAACATGTTCCATAATTGGTTTGTGTGTTTGATTATATAAAATGACAGTTTCAATTTTGATTATTTACTCTTTTTATCGATAATAATAATTATGTTCTGAATATGTTATGGTATTATGTTATGTCATTTCAATCTGAACAAACGGTGCAAAAGAATAAGAAATATTAAAGATGTACATCCGACATGAGTTTCCACCTTCACACTTTCTGTGTTGATAGCCTGCAGACTTTCTCTTCTCCTGTAATGCCTAAATGAGATCTAAGGCTGTGATCAATAAGTCTCCACCTCATCTGTCTGCTCTGTATTCTGGGGTCCTGCCTCTCTTTCTCTGGCTGGAATTGTCTTTTAGTTTTGTCTCAAATAAATAAAAACACTCCTTTTAGTGTCTTCATAGCCGAGGTCAGGTTGAACTGTTCACGGTGAGCCGAGGCTCGTCTTCTTATAATCCCATTGATTCTATACTGCATGAGTCAGGTCCGAGCACGCGTGGCAGCTGTTGTCACTGTGTTTTCTTTTCTTACCTCATGTCCTTTTGTTTCTACTTGGCAAACTTCTTCTTCTGCACATCCTCAGAACAAAAAGCTGCTGTACATGTGATAGTTAGGCTGTTTTATAGGGTTAGTATTATATAACAGAGTTAGTCAATCAACAGAAATGTATATAGCAATTTTAATAATTAATTATTTATTTACTTAAATTGAAAATAAAATAATTAATAAATGTTTAAGTAAAAATGCATATGTTAGAATTTACATTTGTTTGTCAACATTAAGTATCTAGTTTACTGCTCATTTTTATTTTATTATGAAGTTGGTAGAAAACATGAATATGTCACAATATGTTATTCCTCATATTTATAGTAATGCAGAATAATTTGAACTGAAACATGAGTAATAACATATTCAAAATGTTCAGTCACTTCAAAAACAGAAGTGAAATCTCTGTGTTTCCATTTCAGGTCAGCACTTCAGTCTGCGTCAGCTGGGAATCTGCGAGCCGCCATCACGCCGCGGCCTGGCGTTCTGCTCCGAGATGGGTTTGCCCCACCGTGGCTTCTCAGTTGGTACGGCCCAGGACCTTGATGCTGATAGTCAGGCTGTGATGTCACCAGAGCGTGCCATGCGACTCTGGGGCCGCGGGGGTCTGGGTAAATCATCCGGGAGGAGTTCCTGCCTGTCCAGCCGCTCCAACTCAGTGCTGACCCTTACCGACACCGAGCATGAGAACAAGTCAGACAGCGACAATGGTAGGACGTGATGCTAACCTGTTTTATTAACCTGGCCTCACAGTTTGTATTTCTTAAACTCAGAGGAGTGCTCCATCAATCATTCTTTAGCCTCCTGTTGACTGGAACACCAGTCCACTTCTTCTCTTCTACTGTTAATCAGTCTGATTCATTTAGAACTATTCAGTCCTGAATGTGGTCTTTCAAAAGTTTGCACAGATTTATTTTCTATTTATTTATTTATTTATTTATTTTATTTTACCATCTGGCCCCGGGTAACTTTAATGTCCAGTTCCACTTTCAACACACATCCAGGATGCCTAAATACTCACACACACTTCTGAAGGTTATTTGTGATTTTCCCTCCGACACTTGGAGTCGGAGCCTCATACACTCACAGCCCGTTCTTGATGCTGATGAGATAACACAAAATATTTTTTCATTAAGTCTGGAATCAGTTTAATACAGAGATTCAATTCTGGATAAAAAAAAAAGACCAGATAGAAATGTGTTGTTTTTTTTATTCTGTCTTGTCTTGTCAGCAGAAACGAGAACGCTTTGTGAAGTCGTCTTTATTTCATTAGACAAATGATAGAATCCAAAAAATAAATAAAATCCTGACCTCCATTTTGTTCAACAACAAGTGAAATCAGCCATGCGATACAACTTTCACATCCTGCTGTGACTCTGCAGTTTGTGCTGTGTGTGTGTGTGTGTGTGTGTGTGTGCCCATTCACTACCCTCAAGGTAGTTTTCCCTAACAGGTGTGAATTTCATACTTAATAAAGGACTTGTTTTTGATTTCACACACACACACACACACACACACACACACACACACACACCCAATACACAATATTTTCATTAAGCTAGGCAAACACACACATGCGGTGGGTTTTCATTAAAAGATGTGATGTTGTAATTAACGTTGAGATAAAGTGCTGAGTCACTGTATTTTTTATATTAAGTTTGATAATGTTTTTATTAAATGGCATTATGCTGTGGATGTCAGTGCTCTAGAGGATACACTTCCCATCTCTAAAAGTGAGTAGTCGTCAAGTTTTCAAAGGCTAATTGACTCTTAAAAATGCAGCTGTGCTTGTGTGTGTGTGTGTGTGTGTGTGTGTGTGTGTCTGTGTGTGTGTGTGCTAGCTCTCATTTGTTAGTGTGTGTGTGTGTGTGTGTGTGTGTGTTTTAAACACACATGGTCACTGTGGGTTTGGAGCAGTAGTAATATACTTGTGTGCCCGATGTGGGCACGGTCTGGGTCATTACTGGGACAGTGAATAACCCTGATGAGAGCCGGACAGCTGCAAACATGTGGTGGATTTAACACGGTGAACCAGAGATGAGATGTGTTTTCTTTTGAAATGCTTGAACTGAAGCTCTCACTGCTCTGCATTTGACTGTGTGCTTTGTGAAGCTAAGACATAGTTGTGTCATAATGTGTTAACCCTGTGATGCACAACACAAGCTTTTATGTTCTTTATCTTTACAAAAAAAAAAAACATTTCATCATTCAGTATTCTTCAATGAACTTCAAATCATGATTTTTTTTTACTTTTACTTTTTAAATAAAAACACCTAGATAGTAGATTTTGAAACACATGAAATAACAGGAAATGAACACGGCTCAATTTTGATCAGTGGTGAAGCGTTACAGCTAAATCATGACTAACATGAAAGCTAATACCACGACAAAACATTGCAGCCAGTGTTTAACACCTGCCAAAATGCAGGACATAGGTTTAATATAAATTACCTAACAAACTCAATGTGGAGCAAGTAATAAGATTTGTGTAATAGTACTAATAAACTCAATGTGCTTCCACTACACAGTAGTGTAGGGGTAACCAGGTTTATACATTCAATAATAATAAAGACTTTGTTTGGCAAAATTTGTTTGCCCAAACCCAACAGAGAAAATGAATGCAGTCATATTGAGTTTATTAGTACTATCACATAACTACATTACTATTTATTATTCATTATTATTATTACTACATCACTATACTATTACATATTACACTATTCTATGTAATTGAAATGCATAAGTGGCCTTAAAATATTTTGAGTGTGTCACATCTACATCCAGCCAGAACACACAGTCAGACCTTTCTGTTCCAGATTCACTTGCTGAGCTGAAGTGCATGAATGTTTCTCACGATAGTGTTTTCTCCTGTGTGGAACTGAACTTTAATGTCACTGATTGGTTAAAGACAGTCCTGACATTTAATTTTATTTGAAGATTTTTATACATGGGGTTGCATGCATGAGCAACAGCAAATAGCAGCAAAAGTAAATTACATTTCAACCAGCAGAAATTTGCTGATTTGTTGTATATTTCTTCACATCTATATAAAAGTCTTCTGTGCGTCTCGTCACAGTATTGTAACTCACAGTTCACTCTGCTGGATGAATGTTGTAATGACACCAGTGTATTAGAACTAAAAGCAGTTTTCATATTGGCTCACATACTAATATATGTGTGATAGACCAATATCAGCCAGCTGTAATATATATCGCTCGGCCCTAGTTTGAGCTCACACTATTGAACCTGTTCAGGTGAAAAGGCTTCATAGTGTGAATGCACTGAATGCCAGCACCCAAACAGCCCCGCCAAGTGAACCTTTTAGGTTTACATTCACAAAATAAAGTCAGACTCAACAACAGCATCTGTGGAATTGACCTTCATCGTTTGCTTCTCTGTGATCAATGTGGTACTGACTCGTGTCGAGAGGCTCTTTTGAAAGTATGTAAACGTATTATGAAACGTATGAGGTGAGACACTACTTAGCAGCCAGCTCACCTTTACCTCTTCTCTTGTGTGACTCTTCATTCACTGAATAAAGCTCATAGTGGAGTTATTGCAGCAGACAACACGTCGCCTCCTCTGAGACACCTCATGTTGCTCTGTCCCTTGATACCCACTCTGGTTCATGGCAGAAAGTGAGTGTGCTCAGGCGCATGCACACGTTTGTCTGTGTACAGTAACTTAAACCAACTTCTGTGATTCTATCAGTAGCTTTGTTACAAGAGGAAGCAATAGAAAGAACAGATAACAGGGAGGGAAAGTAAAATGGGAGTGGAAAGGACAACATCAGAGAGGAGAAGAAGAAAACACACAGCAGCTGAGTGGATAGAGTCATTGAAAAGAAAGAATGAGGCATAGAGGCTAAACAGGGAAAGGGAGAAGCCTCTGTGCATTATTTCTTCTCCTGAGAGGAAATATTAGACCAGAGACGTCTGGCTGGCTCCCTAGTGGACACACATACACACACACACACACACACACGCACAGGCACACACACACACACACAGGCACACACGCACACAGGCAGACGTAAACACTTTTGTGGTGTCTGGACCCATGGGTGCCCAGCTGCTGTTTGCCTGGTTACCTGATATTTGTGATCTCAACTACAGTGATACTAAAAAAAAAGATTCCTCAAATGGTAATTTTCGCTTTTAATTAAGTGTTCAAGTTACTTAGTTACTTACTTAGTTACTTTCCATTTGAATGTGTTTATTGTGTTATTATTGGAGCAATTCTGAAAGTGACATTAATGTTGAATCACATTAGCTAACTACATTTACACCTGCAGTAACTTCCTTCAGTGTGCATGTGGAGGTCTGAGGAGTTTTTGCATCGTGGTTTAAAGACGGACCGTTATTAATAGAACAGAATAGAAGAGAATAGAATAATAGGCTTTAATGTGAGAAAAAAGTTTTATGGGGTTTACACTGTTGATCTGACAAAACAAGTCATTGGAAGACATCTATGGAGCCCAGAGACTGACATAAGTTTGAGCCCTGAGCATCTGTGAAGAAAACAACAAATCTGAATGATTTTAGAATATTAATGTGTGCATGAGAGGAAGAACAGACAGATGTCTAGGTTTGCGCCACTGTAAGGAGCTTAAAATATATTAGCTGACCTAAATGTGTGCTATGTGCAAGTGTGGGTGTGTGTGTTTTTGTTTATAGTGTGTGAAGAGATCAAGGTAGAGAGGAGGGTGAAAAAAGACAATGTGATGAAAATGGGGGAAACAAAGAAGAAAAAGGAAAAGAGTAAATAGGAGAGATGGAAGCAGACAGGCAGATAGAGAGGATGAGGGGTGTATCTCGTCTTTACTAACCAGATTACTTTACTATGTGTCAACAAAACACTTAATCCATTTGGTATCCCTAAGCTGCTTAACACTATAACCTTAGCCGTCATACAGACACACGTACACACAATCACAGGAACAGAGTTCTAGGACATTCAGTGTGCTTTGTCTTTGCACTCAGTGGCAAAGTACAGTTTCTTGCAAAAATGACCCAGAATCTACAAGAGGGATGTTCAACAACCCAAGTTCTTCACAGCACCTAATCTTAAACCTTTTTGTGCTGCTTGAAAACATAGATCGTAGTTGTAAAAGTTACAAGTGACACAATGGATGTCTCCTTCAGAGAGATTTTGGGACTTAACTGACCCAATAGTAGACTCTCATGAACACCACATAGCCAAATGCATGTGACCCTGTCCATATCTCATATCAGTGGTGGACCTTACTCCACCACTGATTTTTTTTTTTTTTTTTTTTTTTCCATTGCTATTTTTTGTTCTCCATTGCTATTTTTTGTTCTTGTTTGTTTTTTTTGTTCTTGTTTTTTTAAGTTTATATTCTACCTTAGTACTTGTTTTAGCACATTCTACTTTAGTACTTTTTGTAAATATGTACACTTGTGTTTTCCCTCCTTGACTATTTTTTCGCTGCTGTAAACAAGTGAATTTCCCCGTTGTGGGATAAATAAAGTATTATTATCTTATTATTATTATCTTACTCGTGCTTTGTAGATGAATTGCAGCAAATTTCTGCAGCTGGGTCCTAAATCTGTGTAGAAAGCCTTCGCAGAGTTCAGGGTGTTGTACAGCTGTTCATGGTGATTATTTTGGAGTAGAGTATTAATCACATAGATGTAAGGATGTAAAGGCACCTAAGGCTACCTTTGACCATCTGCAAGAAGCCACTACCACTGTGCATTGTCATGTATAAAGCAAATATAGTGCGAGTGCATTCACTGTTACCTGCAGACCTCCAGGATGAGTGCCAGGGAGTGGCATGTGTGGCCTGAAAGCTCCCCAATGACAGAGCAACGAAGATGAAGGCAGGCACATGCAGACAGACAGGGACAGTAAACACAGATTGATGGATGGATGTGTTCATTCTCATTTCACTTTGGTTCAATTCCATTCAGTGGCTGCTCTGTTGGAAAGGTGCAGGGATTCGATCCATTGCCAAAGCAGAAGGTGACAAAATGAGTTCTATTCATCGGAGCAACAGCAAACTCAAACAGATTATGTCGCCTCAATTTATTCAGCATTCAATATTTTTGTCAATTTCTCTAAGAGTACAATACTTACATTTTGCTGGTGAATTACACACTTCCTTTTGGAACAACATCAATAAGGAGTTTTGTCAAAACTGGAGATTTTTGGATTATGTTTCAGAAAATAAGTCATGTGTCTCTGTCTACCTGTGTCCACTCTGCTGTTTGAGCTCAGCTTTTCTCTCTCTGTCTTCTCTCCTCCTATTCAGCACACCACATCTTTGTCTCAGTCCTTTTCATTCCACTACTTCCTTTTACAATTTCTAAGTGGGAAATTGTGGTCCCGAGACTGTAAGAGACAGGGTATAAGAGCAATTCTCTTTTTAGTTTCTGAGTACTTTTATTATTAAGCCATCACCGGACACAAGTTGGCAGGATCTTTAGAAATCATCACATCTCTTAAAGGGATGAACAATAGCCACCGCTCATGTGCTCTGTGAGGCTTTATAAGTGGCGCGATTTGAACTACAGCATGACAATGAAATGAAATGGTCTACTCTCTCGTCTGTTCATTGCATTAGAAGTAGTCACTCAGGAGAAAGGCTTATGGTCTAGTTGTAAAAATTTACAGAGCACACAAACAACAACGACATAGTACTGCTGAACTGTTGTGCACAGAGAGTGGCCATGTGTCAGCACTGCATGTAATGATCTGCTCATAACATATTAATTGTATTTGGAGAAAAGTCAGACAATGACATTCTGACTATACACTGATGTTCAGTATAAATACAGTATAATATATAACAATGGTTTGTGTGTTGTTGCAAACATGTGTGACGAAGAAACTGGTCACTTCAAATACTTATTGACGTGTACTTTAATTGTTTTCTTTCTTTTTGTGAGTAGCTTTGGATACACGTGTTGCTATATAACTAAATGAAAATGGAATGGAATGAGTAAAACAGTTAATCCTAAAACATCAAAACAAAACATCTGGATATGTTTGCACATTTTACTGACTTTTTGTACAAAGTTAGATATGCACCTAAAATGCACTCGAGCCTCTACAGGTGAACTTCATCTGACCTTCTCTAAACTTTTGAATGCACAGGCCCACTGTTCAGTGTTTCAGTACGTATTACTTATAACATGTTGTTCTCTAAAAAGGTGATTAACCGCAAAATCACAAGTGTCTGATCAATGAATGTTCCACTAAATGTTCTGCTTCGGTGACAGTTTGTATTGAAACAGTCCTCTTCATCATGCTGTTCACATTTTGACGTCATGAGACCAAGACGACACCTAACAATCCATCAACAGTAAATAATACAGATTAATCCGGCTGCGTCCGCTCGTGGAATTAGGAAACTTCAGCCCACTCTCCAGCACAGTAGGTGGCAGTAATGCTACTTAAATGCTTGTTGATATCCGCCATTAAATAAAAGAAGAAGAATCAGGCTGCGTGGTACCTGCTGGTGCCACCTTTGAGTCGGGAAAATGCTCCGCCCACACCTGCTTTGTAAACATGATGGAGGCAGATGAGATGATTCTAGCGTTGGCAGCCACACTCGACCTCGGCCAGGCATTCAGATGCAAACTGATGAAGTCTACTAACGACTGATTAATGAACTGCCTCACTAAATGGACTGCAGGCTAATATCAGTGCAGTGTTGGAGGACAGGCACAGCTTTGACAGATACTATCCGATTTTGACACATAAGATGTTGGAATAAAATCATGATGTCACAGAGATTTCCTCTTAGTATTGCAACTGTGCTCCTGTTAGTAGAGTAACTCTAAAGAGATGTACTTCAGTGTGTGTGTGTGTGTGTGTGTGTAGACAAAGTCCACATTCTGTTTAGAATAATGTGTATTCCTTAAAATATTTATATTGCGGGTTTATTAAACTATACATCAGGTAGCACTAACACAGTGTTCACATACTCGTGACATATTTACTCATGCTCTTGCAAAAGAACAAGAACTTCATATTTCCATATATTAGATAGTTATCACACACACACACACACACACACACACACACACACACACACACCATCCATGGTTGAGGAAAAGACAAGAGATGTGGCTGCTGGAGAAGACAGATCGCTGTAATAACCAAGGTGCATATGTAAGTATAGAATGATTATACATGCACATCCAGCATGACATCTTTCTGTCATCCAGCTGCAGTACTGATACATAGATATTATACTGGTTATGTTTTTGCTCAGCTGGTGATGTATGGTTAATACAAAACAGCCTTCAGGAATAAATAATGTATCATCTCTCTCCGTCTCTCACAGCAAGAAGGCGTACAGAGTCGCAGTGAGGATGTTTGTTACACAAAGACTGCAGTTACCAACTGCAGATGTATTTCAGACTCATCTTTCACACTCAGCCAGGATAGCTAGTTGATTGTGTGTGTGTGTGTGTGTGTGTGTGTGTGTGTGTGTGTGTGTGTGTGAAGTGGAGGGGTTACGTTTGTAAAGAAAAAAATTTTCCACCAGCAACTCAAATGAGTTGACAGGATGCACGCTCGTTATGCACAAACACACACACACACACACACACACACACACACACAAACACACATGCACTAACACTGTCTTGGTGCCAGTCATATTCAATAGCGATCTAGTGCTGACCAGAGAAATCAATGAATAACAGACTAACTGACTAGAGGGTTTAACTTTGGCGCCGCTTCCATGGAGAAGACACTTCATCCCATCAAGTGGCTAACATTAAATCATTCACCATCACTCTCTCACTCCTTCCTCCCATCACTCTCTTGCTCTTCATCCTCTGCTCTTCTCTTATGTTTTATCTTTTTAAATCATTGTGAAAGTACAGTTAATATACACTACAGGAATCGGTCAGTGACTGAGTCAACAATTTTCATAACAGCATTGTAAAAAAAAATATTTTGTGAATATGAACTGGTACAGTGTAATAAAGTCAGAACAGGTAGACTGAAACTATCTCATACATCTGGAAATTGACCAGCTGTTCAGATGTTGTGTAACACTTTCAGGGAAAATGCAAATAGTTCATTTATTCAAAGTAACCTTAGAAGCTTTGTAAATTATATAAGTTATTGTAATACCAATACTTATTAATCTATCAGAAGCTACGCATCAGGATGCAAGCAACAAGTCTCCCCCCCTAACCTCACCTCCTTTCTTTTCCTCTCTTCATTTGTGTTTCTCAGAACCCATTTAGGCAGAATCCATTACCAGAAGTGCAGAGGGAGCAGGAGCAAGCGAGGTAGATAGACAGAGAGGAATAGAGAGAGAGAGAGAGAGAGAGAGAGAGAGAGAGAGAGAGAGAGAGAGAGGGAGTTTTCAGCCTAATAAATTCTACAGCAGGGTTTCTCGGTTTCACTGAGTCTTGGGACCTGATAGATGATGGCCTTTTTACTTGCGGTGACAGACGAGGCTTTCACTGCAGCTCTGCAGAAACCTCATACAGTAACTCAGTTTAGCTGTTTTTCTTTGTGTTTTTCTCCAGCTGCTTTATCTCTTGTATGCAGAGAGCCACTCAGCTCCAGATGTGTGGATTTTTAATGCCGCCTTGTTTTTCAGTAGGATTTCCACTAAGTCCAAAGAAGACATCCCATTCCATCTCAGCGGCCTGTTTTCTCACATTAAATATAGTGGTGATATGGACACTGACTGCTCTGTTAAAGTCTGGTTTTAAACCAAGTATACTTCACGCACTCTACACATAAGATGCAGCACAGCACATGTGGTGTTCTTGGTTTTATTTATTTATTTATTTATTTTATTTTTTAGAAGGGTTAAACCTGGGACAACTGGACTTGGTTGCAGATCCACAGAGATGTTTCAGGAGATCCAGTTGTTTAGCCTTAGTGTGACGATTAAGCAGGCAATTGTTTCCACATGGTTCTTAGTGCCCCTTGTTGTTGTGATGACTGTCATCACCTGAGCTGAGATGGTCATGAGGCCAAGTGTCACGGCAGCATTGTAGGTGGGGGATAAGTGGTGTGTGAGCCCTCCTCCTCTGCTGAGGGGCGGTTTCTCTACTTTTGCATAACCTACTTAATTTCTCTTTCAAACCACGCAGTTCAAAACGTGAACATCAGCAACAAACAAACAACAGATTGTCACAAAAAGACTGTCCCTTAACTCAGAGGTTTAAGAAAACTGCAGAGTCTCGTCCCAGTAAGTTGGCCCTCCTGTGTTGAGCCATGCGTTTGTTGAGTGGCTGTTTGAGAGAGGAGTACAGTCTTTAGAGTATACTAGTTTCTGTCATAGTGTGTTGCTGGATTTGAAGAACACCAGGATTCTGTGCTTGTTCAAGATCCCCCAGTATCCACAAACTCAGATGTTGGTGTTTCTTTTGTCCAGCTCAGATACTTGTAGGCACCTCATCAGCCCTGTGTTGCAGGGTTCTAGTGTTTTGTTCTTTGTTGTATACCGGCACTCATAGACCACCAAAACAAGGATAAAACTACACCTAGAGGTATGAGTTTGAGATCAACTATTTTGAGGATCAGTTGATTTCTTCAAAGTCATTTCTCAAGATGATATAACACAGTGTGCTGCAGCCCCAGATCAAACTCTGTCTGATCAGACTGTGTGTGTGTGTGTGTGTCTCACCTCACCCTCTCACTCCAAGTGTGAAAGAGAAACCACAGTGTCTGTTGTGGGCTATTGTAGAAACATGGTGGGCCCAAGGTGTCTGTAGATATTAAAGTCTTATTCTGAGGTAACAAAAACAGTTCTTCTTTTCAGGTTGTGTTGCACAAATGTAATGAGTTATGAATTCCATAACCATCGCCACATGCTGTAAATAATCAGACCATTTAGGAATGGTTCAAATGTTCGGATTTCAGCAGCATGTTCAACATTTTATTTTGATGCATTTTAATGGTATAGCTGTTTTGACCTTAATTACATGACTGTAACTGTAAATTCTCAACTGTAAACTGCCTGAAAAGACGCTTTCAAATCTCTAGACTCTAAAAAAAAAAAAGACAGTTCAGTGTGTGAGTTTTTTCTTTCCTTTTTTCACCACAGCTCTTCTGTTCAAAGCATTTGTTTTTTGTGACAACGTAACAATGAGGTCACTGAATCAGAGATCACAGGGGAAGGTGTGATACCTTCTTCCTGTGAATATGCATTACAGCTCGTAGATTTCTGACAAGCGAAAAGATATTTTGTTCTGGGTGTTTGTGTATGTGCGTGTGCGTGTGTGTGTGTGTGTGTGTGTGTGTGTGTGTGTGTAGGGTGGGTCAGGAGATATTGAAAGTATTCAAGGTGAGAACTGAGATCTGATATCAAGCAGATCAGGTTCAGATTGTGTTTCATATCTGTCACACTGTAATGGGAGTATTGATGAAGTGTCATGTTAGAACATACACTCACACACACACACACACACACACACACACACACACACACACACGCA
>NC_040020.1:18587462-18599962 GCF_000972845.2 Larimichthys crocea | reverse complement strand
TCTCTTCTCTTCTTCCTCACCACAACACAATCTTTCTTTTTCTCTTCCTCTCTTGACCAGATAATTCATCTTCATCTCTCACTGTCCTCCATCATCACCATCTTTATTCTTTAATTCCCTTCATCTCTCCTCTGAATAAAGGAAGACGCTGCAAATGATCACATCTCTGTCCAACATGAGATACGTGTGTGTGTGTATTTTCACTTATATTCATAAATCTAGAATGATATAATGATGACAGTGACAGCTCGTGTTTCAGAGCAGCCTCTCTCCCTCACTTCTTGTCTCTGTCTCATGTTCTCTCACATGAAGCCTTTCATTGTATTTTAACTGCCATGCAGTTTTTCTTGAATGACTGTCCCCCTCACAAAGCTGAACCTGTTGTGTGTGCGTGCATACTTGTCTGCTTCGCTGAGCACTTACTCTGACCCGAGCCAATGAAACTGTGTGACTGACCAACAATTATTATTATTATTATTATTATTATTATTATTATTATTTCTCTTATCCTGAGCTATTTAAACTTTTGAAGACCATATTTTATTTCTTAATAAACTTCTTGCTTATAATAAACTTTCATAGTCTGTGCACAGGTCATAGCACACTCTCACACTCTTATTTATGAAACATCTTCCTCAAGCATAGTGGCGTTCTGATAAAGATAGTTTGAGGAAGTCCGCTCTCAAACCTTGATAACACGCATGGCAAAGACAAGATAACTCGCTTTCACGCTTTCAGGGTTGACTAAGTGAGAAAAAATATTGGGACTGTAACTTTAGAGCAACGACGTGGAAAGGGCAGGCACTGCCGACAGACCAGGACAGTAAACACGATTGACTGGATGGATGTGTTCATTCTCATTTCACTTTGGTTCAATTCCATTTCAGTGGCTGCTCTGGTTGGGAAAGGTGCAGGGATTCGATCCATTGCCAACGCAAAGGTGACCCAAGAGTTCTATTTATCGGAGCAACAGCCAAACTCAACACGATTATGTCGCCTTCAATTTATTCAGCATTTCAATATTTTGTCATATCTCTTCAGGAGTTACATACTTACATTTTTGTGGTGACATTAACACACTTCTTTTGGAACACAACATCCATAAGGAGTTTGTCGTCAAAACTGGGATTTTGGATTATGTTCAGAAAATTAAGTCATTTGTTCTGTCTACCTGCTGTCCATCTGCCTGTTGAGCTCAGCTTTCTCTCGTGTCTTCCTCTCCTCCATCAGCGCACACCCACATCTTTGTCTCAGTCCTTTTCCTATCCACACTTCCTTTTTACAATTTCTAAGGGGGAATTGGGTCCCGAGACGGATGTAAAGAGCAGGTATTAAGAGCAATTCGTCTTTTGAGTTCGGAGTACTTTTATGTATTAAGCCATCACGGGTGGGAGGCACCAGTGGGGCATTAGGTCTTTAGACATCATTCACATCCTAAAGGGATGAACAAAGAGCCACCGCCTCATGTGCTCTTGTGAGGCTTATAAGTGGCGCGATTTGAATACCAGCGTGACAATGAAATAAAAAAATGGTCTACTCTCTCGTCTGTCATTTGCATTAGAAGTAGTCACTCAGGGAGAAAGGCTCCTATGTTAGTTGTAAAATATTTACAGGCCACAAAACAACAACCCTATAGTACTGCTGACACTGTTGTGACACGAGATTGGCCCTGTTGTCAGCACTGCATGTATATGACTGCTACTAAACCTATTATCTTGATTTGGAGAACAGTCAGACACATGAATTCTGAAGCTATACATGATGTTCAGTCTAATCTACAGTATAAATATAAACAATGGTTTGTGTGTTGTCGCCAACATGTTGTGACGAAGTAGAAACTGGTCACTCAATACTTATTGACGTGTTACTTTATTGTTTTCTTTTCTTTTTGGAGTAGCTTTGGATACACGTGTTTGCTATATAAAAACCTACATGAAAATGGGAATGGAATGTAGTTTAAAACAGTTAATCCTAAACATCAAACAACAAAACATCTGGATATGTTTGCACCTTTTTACTTTTTTGTACAACGTTAGTATGCCACCTAAATGGCACTCGAGCCACCTCTAACCAGGTACTTCCTCTGGACCCTCTCTAAACTTTTGAATGCACAGGCCCATGTCTTTGTTCAGGTCCAGTATATGAATTATAACATGTTGTCTCTAAAAGTGGTGTTAACCGCAAAACTCACATAGTGTCTGATCAAGATGTTCCATAAATGTGCTGTCAGCGGTGACAATTTGTATTGACAAAAACCGTCCTCTTCAGCATTGCTGTTCCCATTTTGAGTTCATGAGCACCAAGACGCCACCTACAATCCCTCACACAGTAATATAGAACCATTACATCCTGGCTTGCGTTCCCGCTCGTGGAATTAGGAAACTTCAGCAACTCTCTCCAGCACAGAGTGTGGCAAGTATGCTACTTAAATTGCTTGTTGCTTATCCGCCTTAAATCCTAACGAACGAGAGCATCCGGCTGCTGTGGTTACCTGCTGTGCCCCTTTTGCGTGGATAAGCTCCGCCCCCACACCGCTTTGTACCACATGTGGCAGGCAGATGAGATGATTCTAGCGGTTTGGCAGGGGGCCCCCTATCGACCTCGGCCGGCCCATTCAGCGCCACACTGATGCATGAAAGTCTACTACACGGACTGATTATGACACTGCCTCACTAAATGGAGCAGGCTAATATCGTGCCGTTGGAGGACGAGCGCCACAGGCTTTGACTGATTCTATCCGCTTTTGCACACATCAGATGTTGGCATCCAACACTCATTATGTCACGAGTTCCTCTAGTATTGCCCACTGTGCCGTCGTAGCGTTAAGAACTCTAAAGGACTTGTCCTTCAGTGTGTGTGTGTGTGTGTGTGTGTGCACAGGTCCCACATTCGTTCGACTCCATGTGTATTCCTTCACTATTTTCTGCGGGTTGATTACAACTATCACATAGGTACACTAACACAGTGTTCCCATACTCGTGACCTATTTCTCATGCTCTGCAACAAGAAACAGAACTTCATATTTCCATATATTAGATTATCAACCTACACACACACCCACACCACACCACACCACACACCACCCACCCCCCACCCACACACCATCCATGGTTGAGGACACAGACAAGAGCTGTGGCGCTTGGAGAAGACGATCGCTGTGTTAATACCAAGGTGTATTGTAAGTATAGACTGATTTACATGCACATCCCGCATGACTCTTTCTGTCATCCAGCTGCAGTACTGCTACATAGATATTACTGGTTCTAGTTTTTCTCCGCTGTAGTTGATGATGTAGGGTAAGTACAAAAACAGCCGTTCAAGGAAGTAAAATAAGGAGCATCTCCGTTCCGGCTCGCACAGCAAGAAGCGTACAGAGTGCAGGACGGATGTTGTAACAAAAGACGGCAGGGGACCAACGGCAGAGTAGGTTTCAGACGCAGTCGTTCACACCAGCCGGATGACGCTAGGGATTGGGTGTCGGGTGGGTGTGTGTGGTGTGTGTGTGTGTGTGATGTGGAGGGAGTGACGGTGGTAAAAAAATACGTGTAGACCCTTCCCCAGCAAACGGCAAAGTGAGGTGGACAGGGATTGCCACGCTTGGGTAGCACCAAACTACACACCACACACACACACACACCACACAAACAACATGCCATAACCCGGTGTCTTGGTGCCAGTCATTATTCAATAGCGATTTTCTAGTGTCGACAGAAAAATCAATGAATACAGACTAACTGACAGAGGGTTTAACTGTGGCGCCGCTTCTATGGAGAAGACACTTCATCCCATCAAGTGGCTAACATTAAATCATTCACAATCATCTCTCACTCCTTCCTCCCATCACTCTCTGCTCTTCCTCCTTGCTCTATCTTATGTTTTATCTTTTTAAATCATTGTGATGAAAGTACAGTTATTACACTAAGGAATCGGTCAGTGACTGAGTCAACCTTTTCATAACCGCATTGTAAAAAAAAATTATTTCTGTGAATATTCTGAACTGGTCCACAGTTAATAAGTCCAGAAACAGGTAGCTGACACACTCATACATCTGGAAATTGAACAGCTGTTCAGGATGTTGTGTAACACTTTAGGGAAAATCAAATCGTTCATTTATTCAAAGTAACCTTAGAAGCTTTGATAAATTATATAAGTATTGTTAATACCAATACTTATTAATCTATCCCGAAGCTACGCATCAGGATGCAGCAAGGCAACAAGTCTCCCCCCTAACCTTCACCTCCTTTCTTTTCCTCTCTCATTTGTGTTTCTCAAACCCATTTAGGCAGAAAGCTCTATTCCAGAAGGCAGAGTAAGCAGGAGCACGGAGCGAGTAAAGAGATAGAGCAGGAGAGGAGATAGAGAGAGAGGAGAGACGAAGAGACGAGACGAGTAGGACGGAGAGAGACGAGAGAGAGGAGAGGAGGAGAGAGAGGAGGAGGAGGGAGGGAGTTTTCGAGCCTAATAATTCTACACGGGTTTCTCGGTTTTCCACTGAGTCTGGGACCATGAATAGATGATGGGCCTTTTTACTTTGCGGTGTGAAGACAGAGGCTTCACTGACAGCTCTGCAAAAACATCATTACCAGTAACTCAGTTTAGGCTGTTTTTTTTTGTTTTTCTCAGCTGCTTTTATCTCTTGTATGCAGGAGCACTCAGCCCAGATTGTGTGGATTTTAATTGCCCGCCTTGTTTTTCAGTAGGATTTCAACTACGTCCAAAGGAAGACATCCCATTCCATTCTCGCGGCTGTTTCTCACATTACAACTAGTGGTTGATATGGACACTGACTGCTCTGTTAAAGTCTGGTTAAACCAAGTTACTTCCGCACTCTACAACCTTAATAATGACAGCAACGCACATGTGCGTGTTCTGGTTTTATTTATTTATTTCATTTTATTTTTATCGAGGTTAAAACCTGGGAAACTGGACTTGTTGCAGTCCACAGAGGTGTTTCAGGGTATTCCAGTTGTTTAGGCCGTCGTGTGACGATATTACGCAGGAATTGTTTCACATTGGTTCTTAGGTGCCCCTTGTTGTGTTATGGACTGTCATCAACCTGAGTGAGATTGGGGTCATGAGGCCACAGTGTCACGGGCAGCATTGTAGGGGGGGAGATAAGTGGTGGTGTGTGAGCCCTCTCCTCTGCTAGGGGCGGGTTTCTCTACTTTTGCCATACAACTACTTAATTTCTCTTTCAAACCACGCAGTTCAAAACGTGCACAACCTCAGCAACAACACAACAACAGATTGTCACAAAAAGACTGTCCCTTTAACTCAGAGGTTCAGAAAACTGCCGAGTTCGTCCCAAGTAAGTTGGCCCTCCTTGGTTGAGCCATGCGTTTGTGTGAGGGCTGTTTGAAGAGGAGTCACCGTCTTTAGAGTATACTAGTTTTTCATAGGTGTTGCTGGATTTTGAGAAGAACACCAGGATTTCTGTGCTTGTTCAAGATCCCCCCAGTTTTTCAGAATCCATTACCTGTAGGGGAGAATGCCATGTAGCCCCAAAACTTTACCCAAAAGATAAGTGGGGTATCCACCAAACTCAGATTTTTGGTGTTTCTTTTGTCCAGTCCTCAGATACCTTGTAGGCACCTCATCAGCCCTTGTTGCAGGGTTCTAGTGTTTTGTCTTTGTTGTTATACGGCACTATCGCCACACCCAACAAGGATAAAAACTCACCCTAGATGTATGAGTTTTGAGATCAAACTATTTGGAGGATCAGTTGATTCTTCAAATTCATTTCTCAAGATGATATTAAACAGTGTGCTGCAGCCCCAATCAAAACTCTTGTCTGATCAGGACTGTGTGTGTGTGTGTGTGTCTCACCTCACCCTCTCCACTCCAAGTGTGAAAGAAGCAAAACCACAGTGTCTGTTGTGGCATTGTAGAAACATGAGTTGGGCCCAAGGTGTCTGTAGATATTAAAGTCATTGCTTTGGGTAAAACAACAACAGTTCTTCTTTTCAGGTTGGTGTTGCACCAAATTGTACCGAGTTATGGAATTCACAAACCCGCCACATGCTGTAAAAATAATCAGGACATTTAGGGAAATTCGTTCAAATGGTTCGGATTTCACCAGCCATGTTCAACATTTTATTTTGATGCATTTTATGTATAGCTGTTTTGACCTTAATTACATGACTGCACACTGTAATTCTGACACTGTATAAACGCCTGAAACGACGCTTGCAAATCTCTAGGAATCTAAAAAAAAAAGACCGAGTCAGTGTGTCGGTTTTTTCTTTCCTGTTTCACACAGCTCTTCTGTTCCAAAGCCATTCTGTTTTTTGTGACAACCGTATCACAAAGGGTCACTGATCAGAGACTACAGGGGAAGGTGTGATACACCTTCTTCCTGTGAATTGATGATTACAGCTCGAGCATTTCTGACAAGCGAAAAAGTATGGGTTTGTGGGTGTTGTGTATGTGCGTGGGCGTGGGTTGGGTGTGTGTGTTGTGGGTGGTGGTTGTGGGTGTGTGTGTGAGCGGTGGGTCAGAGATAGCGAAAGATGTCAATGGGGCAGAAGGAGAATAGCTGATCACTCAGAGCCAGTCAGCGTCGATGTGTTCATTCTTCACCACGTGTTAAGTGGAGGGATTGATGAAAGTGGTCATGTAGAACCGACCACTCACACACCACACACCCACACACACACACACACCCAACCCAAGGACCAACACACACACACACACACTGTCTCGTTCAACCTCTTTTTCCTTCCTCCTTTTTTTAACCAAAACGTTCACCTGTCTTGTTTACGTTTGTGTATGTTGTGGTCTCTCCTCTCTCTCTCTCGTGGTCTCTCTGCGGCTGCAACAACAACACACACACCACACACACACACACACACCACACAACACACACCACACACACACAGCATTACACAATATTAGTATGTGGTTCTGTGTAATAGCTGGATAATAGCGTGCTGTTCTTACAGCAGAAATGTGGGCCTTGGCTCTGAAGCAATGCCTTGATCAGCCACTCATCATTAGGATACCACTCGCCTGCTCCCTTTCTTCTTCACTTTTCTCTCCTCTTTATCTCCCCCTCTCTCTCTCAATCGCTCTTCAGGCCTTCTCCTCCTCTTGTCCTTTCTACTCTCTACCATCATTAGGACAGTTGCCCCTGGCCCCCTTCTCTCAGCTTCCTTGCTCAAGACACTGTTACACGTTTCCTTTAATGCCTATTTATTTTGTTGAGTTGTCCTCGATCTCCAGTGTGTTTCATTGAAATGTAACACATCACTGCAGATACCCATAGGACTTTTTTAAATATGAACATGAAAAGAACGTCTAAGATGATGTTTTTTTGTGCTGAGTGGCCCTTACAGGTACATCCCTGGTGACCACTAAGATTCACATCCCTCATCATGAGCTCTGTCACTTTGAGCAATTGTGATCTTGTCAGCATTTACAGTACCTGGTGCGCGTCAATTGTGCTGTGGTAACAGAGGCATAATCAACTACCACTGCGAGGGAGTCGGAAGTAAAGCTTTTATTGTATCGGAGGGACAGGTTGTGTGTGTTCTATTAGAAGCATGTTTGTTCTGGTGAGATTCTTTATAGATTTTCATCTTTACACCTTTCAAGTACAGCACAGGCCGCCTGAACGCAAAAACCAACAGGGCAACAGGCGTCTCAAAACGTGACACTGTTAACAAGCAATAGGAAACAGGCAGTGTTTAGAAACCAACACATATTCAACATTTTCTTTCTTTTTATAGATTTATTTTTTTTATTTTTTTATAGAAACGTGATTTGAATCCAGTGACCTCATTACATTAAGAACTTCCTGCTTCAGTGTTTATGCAGAAATAAGTACCACTCCTTTCTCTTTATTCAACCCACACCCACACACACCACGCTTACTCTGCCCCAAAAGTGTCTGGAAACTCGAGTGTAGTGCGGGCTGACCTTCAGCATTTGGGTCAATTTACTGAGACAACTTCCACACATCCATGACATTGTACACACCACACACCCACACACACACACACACCCACCACCACAAACACCACACACACACTTGTTTCTCCTTATTTTCACTCTCTTAGTTCACATTACAAACTCACACTCTCCCACATCGCCTTGTCTGTCCTTTTGGCAGCTATTCTAGTGTCCATAGGCTTCTACTAAGTGATTATGAACTAACCAAATGATGATGCTTTTTGTGTGTGTGTTCGTGTGTGTGTGTGTGTGTGTGTGTTGTGGTGCAGGCCCGTTGGAGTGGGTAGGCCAGTCTGTCTGTCTCTCAGACTATGCCAGTTTTAAAACCGCACTCACTTTATTTCGCAGATTCTTTTCTCCGTACGCTTTTACCATCACAAGCGAGCAGCGTTCATCATCTAAACAATTAAATACATTTCAATCAAACAACACATTCTATGAGTCACGTGGACGTTGGAAAATATGTCGGTAACAGCCCAGAGACAAAGTTAGGACTTTTCTTTTTTTCACCTTCATCTCTGTTCCATAAAACCCAAGTTTGTTTGTTTTCTTATAAGTATATTTATTATGTTATTATTACATTTATTATTATTATATTGTATTGCTGCCCAATCTAAAGCTAAGAAATTTCACTAGACTGTTTCCTGTTATGACTAATGTGACAATTAAACCCAACTTATCTTCGCCACTTAGTTATAAATGGTATTCTCTTGGTTCTGGCATGGCGGTGCACAACAACACCACTGTGTTACTGCATGGACAATGTAGGAACTGTCAGTTTAGCAAGTAAAACTGCGTCACACAGCTTTTTTTTTTTTTTTCGGATTGGAATACTGAGATGAGCATTTTACCAAATGAGAGGGAGGTCTTCATAGTGGACAGGATTCAACACCTTTGTAAAAAGTTCTAGTTTCACTAATAACCTATAAACTAAATAACTGACCATTTTGGCTGTTCAAAATTTGAGTGAAAGAAACAACTATAGCCTGGTACTTGTTTTGGAGAATTCAGCCTCCAAAACAAGTCAAATTACATTTAGGTTTGTAGTGCTCAAAAATAATGCAAATCTTCTTAATAGAATCATCTTCGAAACAGTGTTAGAGTTAGCTCAGATCTGACATCCAGAGTTAACCCTATCTGCTCATGAGGGTTGTCACAGGTCCTTATTTTCCCCAAGTCCCAATTAGAGGCACTCAGCTCCGTTGTCCATAAAATGGTCAACTAAACTGACCCGACAAAACACTCTGAAATAATTACTGAGTCATAAACTTTGATTCCAACCAACCTGATCCCCAGATATGTCCATTCAATTTTACTAGGGGAATAAAAAAAAACCCTTATAGTTCCATCTTTACGGACTCATGTGGGGGGGTGTTGGTTGGGAGGGCAATAAACGCCAATGAGGAAAACGATCTCTGACGGTTTAAACACGCCAAAACTAAAATCCTTACTATGTGGAACACAGTTAACCACCAATCAATCTTTAACCTGTCCAATAAAATCACACTAATTAAGTCAAAAAGGCAATCAAACAATTTAAAAGTTTATGCTGTTTAACATTGGTTTCCTAATATCAAATGTTGTTATTGTAGATGTGATGAGAGCCCCTCTTCACATTTACAAACCTGCGTTATGTGTGTGTGTGTGTGTGTGTCAGATAGATTGAGATGACAGGTTAGTGTTTGGGCAACCGAAGGTTGCCAAACACACACACTGCACACATGCACTGGGGGCATGCATGTGCAGCCCTCTTGCTTCCTCTCCATCAGCTGAATGAAGGGTGGAGGCTTTTTAACTAATCAATCCATCCAGAAGAAGAGAACAAAGGAGCGAGTGAGGGAAGAAAGGGTAGGAGCGAGAAAATGCTTGTGTGAAAGGGAAGGTGAAACATTTCTCATGAATGAGTCATCCACTTTCTATTACTCCACCTCTGTCTTTCTTTCACTCTGTCTCCCTCCTCGTCCCTCTCTCCCTTACCCCCCCCCGCACCCTACCACCACCCCACTCTCTCAGGTCTTATCTCTTCATATTGCACACTCAGGTATTTGTAAATCCGCTTTACTTGTTCAGCCTCCTTCTACATTGTAAACTTAATATGGGCCGTGCCCCCCGTATGTGTGTGGGTGTGTATGTGTGTGTAATAGATATGGTAACAGTATTACGGTATTTACCACCTGCCCTTTTGGCATCTCTCTCCTTCTCTCTCCTAACACCACACACACACACACCCAAACACAGCGGAAGGTGGAAAGTTCACAGTAGGTGTCCTGTAAATGATGGTGAATCATGATATTACTGTAAAAATGATTTAGTGCATTCATGCTCCCAGAGGATGAACCCCTGTGAGTTTGGAGATTTTAAAGATCCAGTGTGCCCGATGAAGCCTTTATTTACAGAATATGGCAGAAATGGAATTATATTATTGTCCATGACTACACATAATTAGTGTAGAAAATGTATGTATGTGAAAAAATATGACAAAGGAATCATTTATATGTTTGTTTATTGTTATTTTGTTTTGTTTTTCTAATTCATTTATTTCCCAGAAACCCTCATGCTTCCTGTCTCATCATGCTCCCTGACAAGAAAATAAACATGTTGTGTTTTGGCTTTTATAAAGCTCCGCACTTACTCACAATCTTCAATCAACTAGAAATTCCAAAAGCTCAATCTCAGTTTGAGCTGGATGAACAGCGCCCTCTTTGTATTGTGTTATATGAAGCAAGCCAAATCTGACACCAGGCAGAAAACATCCTGTGTGTGTGTGTGAGGGAGAGAGAGGAGAGTGGAGAAGAGAGGAGAGAGAGAGAGAGAGAGAGAGAGAGAGAGAGGAGAGAGAGAGAGAGGAGAGAGGAGAGAGGAGAAAGAGGGGAACTCCTCTGTTACAAAGGCAGTGCACCAAATATCATTACCAGCTGGAATCAATCATGCCATGCTCTCAATAGTCCTGATGATCGCACAAACACACACACATAACACCGACACACACAGCTGATCCCGGAGTATAGGTCTCTAATTGAAACCTTCTATTTGTTTGAAACCCACACTCTGTCCTAACACACAAAACACCACACTCCCTGCAGCTTCTGGTAACAGCTTTACAGGCTCTCTCTGTATATGGAAGCCCAAAATGAAAACAGAAAGAAGGAAAGTGTGTTTTCATTTTTTGTCAGGTAGGCGTTTGCACGTGGTTTGATTTTAATAACCTGCCAATGTTTCAGTCTGTTCTTCTCATCATGTGGTTCCATTACAGATCAGGTCTACTGTGAATACAGCTTTGCTATGACAAGGCAGCCTGAGTCAGAATATATCACAATGTGGTTAATGTTTCGCAACCTTAAATAAAATGATAATATCAATAACAACTAAAAAAAATCTTGCTCCTGCAAATGTTCCAGGACGGATTCACAAAACTCTGCCCTGTAAAAAACACTGCTGATGAAGTCATCATCATGGTGTGTGTGTGTGTGTGTGTGTGTGTTGTGTGTGAGTGCCATTAAGGCTGCTTGTATGAGGCTGTAATGAGGCGGACAGGATGATTGTGATTCTGCCGTTTTAGGGGTCATGTTCTCTCTGGGAGCAGTATCACATGGTCGCTGCAATCATCACTGTAAACATGTATTGGTTCTGTATTGGTGAGACTCTCCTCAAGTTTTAGTCTAACTGCTGCTGGAGCTCTCGATCTCTGTTCCCTCCACAATGGAACAAATCCAGTATGTCATGGAAGATTTTCCACCTTATGACCGAATAGCTCCCTCTGCTCTTCTCTTCTTCCTCACCACAACACAATCTTTCTTTTTCTCTTCCCTTTGACCAGATAATTCATCTTCATCTTCTCACTGGTCCTCCATCATCACCATTCTTATTCTTTAATTCCCTTCATCTCTCCTCTGACTAAAGGAAGACCGCTGCAATGATCACATCTCTTCCAACATGAGATACGTGTGTGTGTGTATTTTCAACTTATATTCATAAATCTAGAATGATTAATGTGACAGTGACAGCTCGTGTTTCAGAGCAGCCCTCTCTCCCTCATTCTTGTCTCTGTCTCATGTTTCTCTCCATGAAGCCTTTTCATTGTATTTTAAACTTCCATGCAGTTTTTCTTGAATGACTGTCCCCTACAAAGCTGAACCTGTTGTGTGTGCGTGCCATACTTGTCTGCTTCGCTGAGCACTTACTCTGACCGAGCCAATAAACTGTGTGACTGACACCACCAATTATTATTATTATTATTTATTATTATTATTATTATTTTATTATTATTATTATTATGTCAGCCTTGAGGTCCTCAGCAGTATTAGTTGTTTGGCTTTGGTTGAGAACAGTAGGTGCCAGTCTATCTCAACACTGTGGTTGGCCAGGGTCACAGAGACCTATTGCTGCCTTTTAGACATAGTAGATAGCTTTGCTTTGACGTTCCAATCTGCATAACAGACATCTGTATCTCCAGACTGAATATGCTGACATACACCTCCATGGGTTAAAGACATTCTCTTTGACTAATTCTGGGCGTATGGCATTTGTGGTGTTATCTTGGGGTTTAACGC